>NC_090654.1:121514696-121537401 GCF_040937935.1 Hyperolius riggenbachi | reverse complement strand
ATTCCTTTCCATTTGAAAAGTCAGTTTTAACTGCTTGCTGACCGCGTCACGCCGATGCGCGCGCATCTCCTGCTTGGTAGGCGGAGCGGAGACGATCATTCCAGCTTGAAGGAGTGCGTGGTGATGAGGCTTGCAACGCGTCCAATAGGACGCGTGCAAGCTATTTGGAGCGCAGGGAGGACTCGGATTTATGGGTAATTAATGCTCATTTGAATCACAAATTTGAGTGTTTACAGTTACACACTCGTGATTACTCGTGAGAGCATCCCTGGGTGCTACATTTGCGGACAAGAGGGTTAATGGCTTCATGTGGTGGCCTAGAGGAGTTATGTAGAGAATGTTTGCAGCTGCCAACAAGCACCCAGCAGATCCACTGGATCATCTGACAAGCACTGGATGCACTGCTGTCTACTTCCCTTGCGGAAGAGCACTTAATGTGACCCTGTAGTAAGAAGGACATGGGGGGGTTGTTTCCTTTTCAAACCGTGCGTGTTGCTTGGTTGTCCTGTTGATCATCTGTCTCTTAATATTTTAAACTACTCATCCAAAACAAGTGTGCAGCTCAGATGATCAAAATTTGGCCACATGCTCCTTTCAGGTCTATGATTCAGAGTCCATTAATGACAAAATAAGATATCAGCTGGCCAGCGAGGGAATCTGCATATTATTTTTTCTTTTTAGAAGGAAATGCATACAGCAGCCTCCATAGCCATCTCGCTACACAATGTCTGGTTGAGCAATCTATTGATTTAAAATGCTCACCTCTACAAATCCTTGCAATACAACTGATGGAATGCCTGTGACTTTGCCTCTTGTACTTTATAGGAACATATTATCCTGGAATGGGATGATGAAGGCCCTGAATTCCACAACTGCTTGATCAAGCTGTACTGTGAGAAGGTGCAAACTCTGATGCAAGCCATAGGTATGTCATCCTGGAGATAAAACTACAGTATTTGTATATGAGTGGAGTTGCAAATGCAAAGCTTACAAGAAATATTTCCAGGACGTCTCAGGACAGCAACCCTGAGACTTGTCTCCCTCCATTTTAGATTGGACAGGACGCTAGTTAAAAAATTAACATAATGAGATTAGGCAGGAACAGGCAACATATATAAGGCAGCATTCCCTTACCCTCCTCAGTTGTTTTCCTGTCCAGCAGGATGCTGGTTCGCTGGAGGGGCTGGCTACCCATGAGAGAGCTTCAGGAGCCGCGGCTGCCACGCTTCCCGACTTGCGCTGGTCAGTTGGAGCCATGCGCGGACACTGGCCGCTCGCATCTGCCTCTCCCTGCATTGTGCGCAAACGCGCTGAAGGCTGGAGGACTTCCGTCGGAGGATTTCCGCCGGAAAGGACGCACGCATCACATGACTGAGTCATGTGATCGGCTGGGAAGAAGCAGGAAGCCAGCCCGGCGTGCGCTCCAACGACTATTCACCGCTGTAGAAGCTAGTCTGCTCGGAAACAGCGTGGAAACGGCACGGATCAGGTAAAACCTTCAGGTGCATAATCTTAATTTGGGCGGAGCACCACAGTGTTCTATTTAAGGTGGCATCATGGTCATTTACTGTTAGGCTGACCATGGAAGCATCCGCAGGCTCTTGCTCCCAGGGCTCTGAGGAGACAAGCTCCACTCCCTCTCTGGTATGTGTCACATTGGTTTGTTTGGCTTAATACCTGAAATGTATATTCGTATATATTCATTCATTGTTTTGAGGGAGGTTCAGGCTTTAGCTATTTCCTTTGTCTGTGTTTTTCAGACAAAGAATGTAAAGTCGGATTCAAGGCATGGCAGACAGGATAGGCCTACGAAGTCTGATAAAACTGATAAGCCTGATAAAGCAACTACTTCTGAAACTAAATCTGTACCTAAGTCAAAGAAGTGTGCAGTGTGTAGTAGTCGTATGCCGGACTCAAACATCTGCTAAACATCTGTGTCAGTCTTGCACGGAAAAAGTGGTTAAAGACGAGTCACCTACTCTGTTAAAAGACCTAATGGGTTGAATGAGGTCAGAGATGTCATCAGCCATTCAGGAAATTAAGAGATCAGCTATAAACCCTGATGTACCCTCGAGTACCCCCCCCCCCCCCCTGTTACTCTATCCTCTGATGCTGCTATTGCTGGTACTTCCCAATCCCCTGTCAGACCACTCGAGAGGAGGAGGATTGAGGTGGACTCAGAAAGGTCTGAGGGGTCAGAAGGTGAAATAGACATTTCCTCCCTTGAAGAATTGCCCCAATCAGAAATAGATGCATCTGAGAGTAAAAATGTAAAACCACTAAAGTTTGCTTTTTCCACTGATTTTATGAAAGAACTAATTGAAGCTATGCATTGTGCAATGGGAATTACTAAAGAACAAAAGACTTTGTCACCTCTAGACCAGATGTATGAAAGTCTTTCAGATACAGTCATCTTTTATCCCGGTTCACTCCAGTTTAAAAGACATCATAAAGAAAGAGTGGGATAATCCGGAAAAAAGGGCTTTCTGGCCTAAATCCTTAGCAAAGAGATATCCCTATAGCCCGGAGGATCAGAAATTCTGGGGTCACTCTCCAAAATTAGATCCGGCCTTGTCCAGGGTCTCTAGAAGGTCTGAGCTTCAGTTTGAAGATTTCGGCAACCTGAGGGATCCCATAGATAAGAAAATGGACAACATTTTAAGACGGGGGTGGGAAGCGGTCACGTTGAACTTCAAACCATCCATAGCTTCCACCGCAGTTTCTAGATCTCTAAAAATCTGGTTGACTGAATTACAGACCCAGATTGCAACTGGGATTCCTAGGGAAGAGATCTTTAATTCCTTCCCAAAGATTCTGCATGCCACTAACTACCTAACTGATGCCGTGGACGATTCAGTCCGCCTTACCGCCAGAGCTTCTGCTTTAGTAAACACAGCCAGACGAGGCATTTGGGTCAAAACCTGGCAAGGGGATACATCATCAAAATCTAAATTATGTGGAGTTCCCTGTGAGGGCAATCTTCTCTTTGGTTCCAAGCTAGACGAGATTTTAGAAAGATCCTCAGACAGGAAAAAAAACTTTCCCGTCAGAAGACGTAACTTTCGGGCAAATCGTTCCTTTCGTGAGCAGGGTAAAACGGAGACAGAGAATAGATCAGCTCCCAGAAGGAAATGGCCCCCCAATAGAACCCACCGTTCAAAGCCCGGCCTACCCTATACCCCTTCCAATCAACAGCCTAAACAATGACGCCAGGATTCCAGTGGGAGGCAGAGTATCTCATTTTTTCGAACACTGGCAGGAACATTTTCACAACAGATGGCTATTAAACATCATTCTCCAGGGGTACAAGCTAGAATTTTCATACCCTCCACCAAGTCAATTTTTTGTAACTCCCCCCCCCCCCCCCCCCCCAAGGGATCAGGTTCAAAATCAGGCTCTACAAACAGAGGTAGTGTCACTGTTATCCAAGAGGGTCATTCGCCAAGTTCCCAAATGTCAGGAGGGTCAGGGTTTTTACTCCCCGGTTTTCCTAGTAAAGAAGCCACAAGGAAGCTATCGATTCATCCTCAACTTGAAACATTTAAACAAAGCAGTCCGATACAGAAAATTCCGGATGGACAACATCCGCTCAGTCCTAAATCTCCTGCAAGGAAATTGCTTTCTGGCATCCCTGGATCTAAAAGACGCCTATCTCCATCTGCCTATACATCTAAAATCCCAGTGCTACCTGAGGTTTGCAGTGGTGTTACAAGGAGAGGTAAGACATTTCCAATTTAATTCTCTCCCTTTTGGTATTTAATCTGCTCCATGGCTCTTTACCAAAGTTATGGCAGAAGTTTTGGCAGTTCTTAGACTTAGATCTGTTCAAGTGATTGCTTATTTGGATGACTTACTTATCTGGGGTCCATCTTTTGATTCAGTGAATCTCCAAGTGGAGTTGACTCTTGAGTTCCTGATCAATTTGGGGTGGCTGATTAATTGGGAGAAGTCATCCCTACTCCCCAGACAGTACATGGAATTCTTGGGGTTTGATATATGTTCTGTCAGTAAAAGACTGTATCTACCATCACGGAAATCTTCGCTGATATTAAATTCTGTTCTTTCTTTTCAGAGCTCAGTCACCATCACTCTGAGAAAGGCTATGGCGTTATTGAGTACCATGACAGCATCCTTCCCGGCGACACAATGGGGTCAGTTGCATTCCAGGACCTTGCAGAACTGGATCCTATCAAAATGGGACAGAAGCCTAAGGTCTTTGGACAAAAAAGTGACAATTCCCTGGAGAGTGAAACAGTCTCTAGACTGGTGGTTAGATCACGAACATCTGAATGTAGGGAATCTCTGGGAATTTCCTCAACAGACTTTGATCACAACAGACGCGAGCTCCTGGGGATGGGGAGCCTATCTGGAGCAACTGCCGGCTCAAGGTCACTGGTCTACACTAATTCAGAACAGATCCTCGAACTACAGAGAACTGCGGGCTGTTTGGGAAGCTCTTCAGGCCTTCTCCCTACCTATCTATCAACATCATGTTGTAATCAGGACGGACAACAACACGGTAGTGGAATACCTATAGCCTGGAATACCTATAGCAACTGGTGTACATCTACAACTAAAGACCCAGCCCTCTCTTCTTCAGTGCTGGAGTTCTTGCAGGAGAGATTCCAAAAAGGCCTAAGCTCTAGTACTCTGAAAGTTCAGACCGCGGCATTGAGTGTTTTCTTAGAGAGAAGGTTGGCGGAAGAGGAATACGTTGTCCGTTTCTTTAGGGCACTTAAAAGACTAAGACCTGTAGTACAGATAAAAGTGCCAACTTGGGACTTGAACACTGTGTTGCAAGCTCTGTGTGAGCCTCCTTTCGAACCAATCTCGGAGATCTCAGAAAAACATCTCACCTTGAAAATGGCGTTTCTTCTAGCCATAACTTCGGCACGAAGAGTGGGAGAGTTACAAGCGTTATCTATCAATGAACCATACTGTATCATTTCCGAAGATAGAGTGACTCTTCGCCTAGACTTCTCTTTTTTTTTTTTACCTAAGATTGTATCCAAATTTCATACATCACAGGAGATCCTGTTACCAACTTTCTGCAGTAACCCATCAAATCATAAAGAGGAAAATATGCACTGTCTAGATGTGAGGAGGTGTTTAATACAGTACATTCAACAAACTAAGTCATGGAGGAAGTCCATCGCCTTGTTGATTCTCTTCGCGGGGAAATGTCGTGGTAAACAGGCCTCTAAATCATCCATAGCAAGATGGATCAGACAGGCCATTGCATTATCCTACGTCCAACAGGGAAAGCAATTACCTGGACCGGTGAAAGCACGTTCAACTAGAGCTGTGTCAACATCATGGGCAGAGAGGGCAGGAGCTACTATAGAGCAGATATGTAAAGCGGTTACCTGGTCAAGCCACAATACGTTTGTTAAACATTCTAGACTTGACTTATCATCTAATTCTGATTTATGTTTTGGTAGACGTGTGTTGCAGGCTGTAATCCCTCCCTAATAAAGTTTCTTGTTTATCTTCTCAGGGTTGCTGTCCTGAGACGTCCTGGAAAGACAAACTTACTTGTGGTAACGTCTTTTCCAGGAGTCGGAAGGACAGCACCCTTGCTACCCACCCGAATAATATTAAAAACATTTTGTTGAAGCATCATTCTGTGTGGAGTCTTTTTTATTACTGAGGAGGGTAAGGGAATGCTGCCTTATATATGTTGCCTGTTCCTGCCTAATCTCATTATGTTAATTTTTTAACTAGCGTCCTGTCCAATCTAAAATGGAGGGAGACGAGTCTCAGGGTTGCTGTCCTTCCGACTCCTGGAAAAGACGTTACCACAAGTAAGTTTATCTTTTTATATATTGTTGGTGTGAAATGGAATTCTATTATTGTGCCCTTTAAGGTACTGGAATTATGTGGAGCTGTGGCCATATATTATGTGCATTGGTACTCCTTCCACAATCTGTTCCATGTAATTTGTAGTGTCAGCATTATGTTGTGGAGTTGAGTGCAGCACATAATTTGTGAGGTACTGGTATTCTTAAGAGGCCCATACACTGGTCTATTTCAGTGATTAATTGGAAATCCATTCTATCAAATCGATCAATTTGAGGCTGATTTCGCTGGCAGCAGATCAATGGCCCATAGAGTTGCATTGGATCTAAAGGTGGCTATACACTTATAGATTTGCAGCAGATTCGACCATCAGATTTCTACCAGATGCCTGTCAAGTTGAATCTAACAGTAAACTAACTGATGTGTGCCACACACTAGGAACATATTTCCAATAGATTTCAGAAAGAAATTTATTGGAAATCGATCTAAATGCAATATTGGACCATTAGATCCAATGCAACTCTATAGGCCATCAATCTGCTGCCAGCAGCAGATTGACCTAGATTTTCCATTCTGTCAAGGGGCCCACACACTGGTCGATTTCAGCCTTCGATCGACTGATCGATTTGCGGCTGATTTCGATCGATTTGATTTATCTGACAGGATGGAAGATCTAGATCGATCTGCTGCTGGCAGCAGATCGATGGCCCATAGAGTTGCATTGGATCTAATGATGCAGTAATGCCTTTAGCTGGATTTTCAATAGATTTCTAATAGATTTCGTTGTGAAATCTATTGAAAATCTGTTCCTAGCGTGTGGCACACATCAGATAGATTCCTGTCAGATTTGACCTGGCAGGCATCTGACTGAAACCTAACTGATGGTCAAATCTGCTGCAAATCTATTAGTGTATGCCCACCTTCAGATCAAATCGATCAAAATTGGCCACAAATCGATCGATTGATAAAATCTATTTCCGATTGATTCCATAGAATTGAACGATCACTGAAATCGACCAGTGTATGGGCCCCTTAATGGTCCAATAATGCATTTAGATCGATTTCCAATAGATTTCTTTCTGAAATCTATTGGAAATATGTTCCTAGTGTGTGGCACACATCAGATAGCTTCCTGTCAGATTCAACTTGACAGGCATCTGGTAGTAATCTATCTGATGGTCGAATCTGCTGCAAATCTATAAGTGTATGGCCACTTTTATACTCATATGTTTAAAGTCGCATTTGTGGTCTGCCTCTAATTTTTGACAGTTCAAGTGGCACTCATTTAAAAACATCTGAATTTTAGATCTCTTTACATAGTATTCCGTAGATGGTTAATGCATGGGTGTTTTTCTCACCCTTTTGAAAATTAGAAATGTAAACTTCTGTACTTCATTGTACTTCATTGTATTTATAACTTGTATGTATTTTCTCATTTGGTCCACCGACTCCCACTTACACTCTCCAGTGACCCCCATTTGAAAACCACACCCCTTTAATTCATCCTAATGTCAAAGGTGTTGCGCGGCATCTCGGCCACACCAAACAACCCTCCCCCCTCCTGATGCAGTGTGGTGGTGAATGGCAGCTAGGCCACCCCTTGCCCTTACCCATTCATTAGCATGCATATGACCGAAACAAATTGTGCACAGTAGCATAGCTAAGGATCTATGGCCCCGATGCAAGTTTTACATTCTCCCCCCCCCCCCCCCCCCCCCCAGCACTCTTTACATAACAATTGATACGGTGCATCAAAACCTGCCAAAGTCAACCACAGTGTCAGAGGTGCTAGAAGGGGAACAGCTTGTTAATAATTACAAGTATTTAGAGCATCTGTAGAAGTGATTGCCAGCACAGGACCAATAGAGAACCAATACTGTGTTTGAGGGAGGGCCCCTCTGGCCACAATCTCTGCAACCCCTATTGCTACACCACTGGGAACCACACTCATAGTTACAGTATAGTGGCTAAAACACTAGCCATAGTACAGTACTCGCTGCCAGAATCTGAACATAGCAGGACTGAAGCCTGATTCCCAGCCAGGCAATGAAGCATATGCTGGCTGACAAGAATGTACCTTTTACCTGCACAAAAAAAGATGTTAAAGGACAACTGAAGTGAGAGGGATATGGAGGCTGTCCTATTGCCTGGCTGTCCTGCTGATCCTCTGTCTATAATGCTTTTAGTCAAAGACCCTGAATATACATGCAGATGTAATGTGTGACTGAATTGGCTGCATGCTTGTTTTCTGGTGTGTGATTCAGATATTGATGCATGAAAGAACGGCAGGATTCCGGACAACTAGTATTGTTTAAAAGAGAATAAATATGGAGGCTTCCACATCCCTCTCACTTCAGTCTTCTTTTAATCTGAGGTCTGCTTTAGCTGTGGAACCACCACTCTTGAGAGGAGTTTCACTTTAAAACTTTCTCTTTCTTTACAGGGAACCTGAGGTGAGAGCCGTAGGGAGACTGACATTTTTATTTCCTTTTACACAATGCACGTTGTCAAGCTGTCTTGAGGATCCTCTGCCTCTAATACATTTAGCCATCGATACTGAACAAGCATGCTGATCAGAGGTTCCTGCCAAAAAATCTAGATTAGCTTTTTAGATTTGGCAGCGTCCATATGTCTGTCACCTTGCGTTTCTTTTAATTCAGCGTGATAGTCTTTCTCTGAGGTTTGAGGACAGGGAGGGGGTGGAGATTTTTTATTAATGTAATCCTGTGTTGTCTGGGGAACTTTTTTTTAAAGTAAATCTGTATTTCCTTAGTGCTGCCTTATGTGCTGTCATGTGTGCCATAGGTGTATCTATGTGCATATTTAAAAAGCTGTCAGAGAGAGGGAGAGAGCATCAGTGGCGTAGCTACAAACTTCAGGGCCCCAATATGGAATTGGGACCCGGGCCCCCACCCTACATTAAATAGCCAGGAGTAAGTACCTCAGTACAGATAGGCTGGAATAGATGCCTGAGTATAGTCAGGAATAGGTGCCTCAGTATAGATAGCCAGGATTAGATGCCTCAGTATAGATAGCCAGGGATAGGTGCCTCAGTATAGATAGCCAGGATTAGATGCCTCAGTATCGATAGCCAGGATGAGATGCCTCAGTATCTATAGCCAGGATGAGATGCCTCAGTATCTATAGCCAGGATTAGATGCCTCAGTATCGATAGCCAGGATTAGATTCCTCAGTATCGATAGCCAGGATTAGATTCCTCAGTATCGATAGCCAGGATTAGATTCCTCAGTATCGATAGCCAGGATTAGATTCCTCAGTATCGATAGCCAGGATTAGATGCCTCAGTATCGATAGCCAGGATTAGATGCCTCAGTATCGATAGCCAGGATTAGATGCCTCAGTATCGATAGCCAGGATTAGATGCCTCAGTATCGATAGCCAGGAATAGATGCCTCAGTATCGATAGCCAGGATTAGATGCCTCAGTATAGATAGCCAGGGATAGGTGCCTCAGTATAGATAGCCAGGATTAGATGCCTCAGTATAGATAGCCAGGGATAGGTGCCTCAGTATAGATAGCCAGGATTAGATGCCTCAGTATAGATAGCCAGGGATAGGTGCCTCAGTATCGATAGCCAGGATTAGATGCCTCAGTGTAGATAGCCAGGGATAGGTGCCTCAGTATAGATGGCCAGGATTAGATGCCTCAGTATCTATGGCCAGGATTAGATGCCTCAGTATCTATAGCCAGGATTAGATGCCTCAGTATCTATAGCCAGGATTAGATGCCTCAGTATCTATAGCCAGGATTAGATGCCTCAGTATCGATAGCCAGGAATAGATGCCTCAGTATCGATAACCAGGATTAGATGCCTCAGTATAGATAGCCAGGATTAGATGCCTCAGTATAGATAGCCAGGATTAGATGCCTCAGTATAGATAGCCAGGATTAGATGCCTCAGTATAGATAGCCAGGATTAGATGCCTCAGTATAGATAGCCAGGATTAGATGCCTCAGTATAGATAGCCAGGATTAGATGCCTCAGTATAGATAGCCAGGATTAGATGCCTCAGTATAGATAGCCAGGATTAGATGCCTCAGTATAGATAGCCAGGATTAGATGCCTCAGTATAGATAGCCAGGATTAGATGCCTCAGTATAGATAGCCAGGATTAGATGCCTCAGTATAGATAGCCAGGATTAGGTGCCTCAGTATAGATAGCCAGGATTAGGTGCCTCAGTATAGATAGCCAGGATTAGGTGCCTCAGTATAGATAGCCAGGATTAGGTGCCTCAGTATAGATAGCCAGGATTAGGTGCCTCAGTATAGATAGCCAGGATTAGATGCCTCAGTATAGATAGCCAGGATTAGATGCCTCAGTATAGATAGCCAGGATTAGATGCCTCAGTATAGATAGCCAGGATTAGATGCCTCAGTATAGATAGCCAGGATTAGATGCCTCAGTATAGATAGCCAGGATTAGGTGCCTCAGTATAGATAGCCAGGGATAGGTGCCTCAGTATCGATAGGCAAACCAGGATTAGATGCCTCAGTATCGATAGGCAAACCAGGATTAGATGCCTCAGTATCGATAGGCAAACCAGGATTAGATGCCTCAGTATCGATAGGCAAACCAGGATTACATGCCTCAGTATCGATAGGCAAACCAGGATTACATGCCTCAGTATCGATAGGCAAACCAGGATTAGATGCCCCAGGATAAGATAGCCAGGATTAGATGCCCAGGATAAAATAGCCAGGATTAGATGCCTCAGGATAGGTAGCCAGGGTAGCCAGGCGGAGGGGGGATGCAGCGGCAGAGGGGTCATCAAATACTCACTTTGCCGCGAACCACGCCCTGCATCTACAAACTTCTTCCTGTTCTTGCGTTCCAGCTCACAGTAATCACGCCTCCTAGGGGGCACTCTTACTGTGAACTGGAACGTAGGACAGGAAGAAGTTTGTAGATGCAGTGCGTGCATTGTGGCGACGTGAGTATTTGATGACCCCCTCGGCAGCAGTACGTGGGGAGGAAGAGCCCGGTCGCACAGGTGTCTGCTGCGACCGTGTCCCCTACTCCCCTGGATCTCCTATACTTCAAATTGTGTGACTCGGACAATGTATACTACAATGTGCAAAGAAGGCCCTGCCTGTATTTAGTCTGTCTTCATTCTGTTGTGACATCAGGTCCAAATTTTCACGAGGGCATCAGTACAGTTCCTGCAGGATCTGAGGAAGGGGAGCTGGGAGAATACCGAGGAAAGCTGCTGAATTTCCTAGAAATCTCAAACTGCTACCAACCTGAAAGGCTGATAAGTGATTTCCCATTTGATGGTGAGTGGGCCTTGTGGCAATGCCGTTTTGACTTAAAGGGAACCTTAACTGAACGGGGGGTACAGAGTTTTACTTACCTGGGGCTATTACCAGCCCCCTGCAGCAGTCCTGTGCCCTCGGCGCCACTCTGGAATCCTCTGGTCCCCCGCTGTCACTTAGTTTCGATTTTGCCGACTCACCAGTCGCCGGCCGCCATGCGTATTATTGGACGCATTCACCAATGCAATTAGCGCTATTGCGGACCGCAACGCGTACAAAAATACGCGTTGCCGCATATCTACGCGTGCGGAATGCGGCAACGCGTATTTTTGTACGTGTTGCGGTCCGCAATAGCGCTAATTGCATTGGTGAATGCGTCCAATAATACGCATGGCAGCCGGCGACTGGTGAGTCGTCAAAAACGAAACTAAGTGACAGCGGGGGACCAGAGGATTCCAGAGCGGCGCCGAGGGCACAGGACTGCTGCAGGAGGCTGGTAATAGCCCCAGGTAAGTAAAACTCTATACCCCCCGTTCAGTTAAGGTTCCCTTTAATGTATGTATTTCTGTATCGCCTACAATTATTTCATTATTTATGAGAACAAAGCTTCAGCGTGTTCATTAATCTCAGACTTGGGACCCCAGTATAGCTTAACATGAAAGCTAAGCAGCATATTAATTCACTGTGACCGTGACTCAGGGTTACTGGTGTGATATATTTGCTCATCCTAGCCCTCTGTGTACAAATATATTATTCAAATGTATCCCTATTGATGGTGGTTATTTGTATGAAGTAGTTGATGGGTTTGGTTATAATTTTCATCCCACAAACATGTGCCTGAATTCTTGTTCCAGGACTGTTGGAGGAACGTGCATTGCTTCTGGGCCGGATGGGCAAACATGAACAGGCTTTGTTCATATATGTGCACATCCTGAAGGACACTAGCATGGCAGAGCAGTGAGTATAGCGCGTAATGGATTCTTCATCTGGGATGGTAAAATATTGCTGTGTATGAAATCATTAGATAAGATACTGCCGCTTACCATGAGACTCGTCCAGAAAGTACCAGAGGTTTGCTGTTATCTCCCATGCAAGGTATACTTTTGGTGTAAATGTAATTTGCATCTGTCAGGTTAACCTCTTCTCTTCCTGCACCACTTGTTACGTGACTGCAAAATAACAGTTACTGTTTAACATTAAAACCCCCTCAATTCCTCCAACTCATAGGGGAGGAGTGTGCTGCTGCTGCTACAAGAAAGGGATTGAAAAAATTGTAAAAAGATATGAGAAAGGCATACATAAATTAGGTGATTATGTGGAGAAATAATCAGAAGATACAGGGGCCCATATGCAAATTAAACATTTTCTCCTGAGTTTTATTTGAGGGGATTCGCTGCATGCTTGTTTCTGGTGTGATTCAGACACTACTGCAGCCAAATATTGTTTGAGACACTGAAGAGAAAAAAAATGATATAATGAATTGGTTGTGTAGTACGGATAATTACTGCTACTACTAGAACATTAGTAGCAAAGAAATATTATATTTTTTTTTTTCCGTTATATAGTGTTTGTTTTTTGTTTTTTTTAGAACATTACATCATTCTCTAATATTTGCAGTTTACACATTACTCAGCATTCTAAATGATTTTACAGAGCAGGCCAGTGAACTATTGAACTGTCCTCTGCAGAGAAAAAGAAAATACAATGACTGACAGTTGAGATAACAAGCTTCAGAAGACAGAGCTCTCTGCGACTTTGAAAGTCGTGGAGCTCAATGGCTCTTAACTCTTCCTGTACTGGAAACATTAGACTTATGTCTCTGCTCCTAATGTTTTATTTCTTAGCTGTACTACAAATACAAATCGTTATATCATAAAAAAAAAAAAAAAAAAATTTTTGCTTCAGTGTCTCTTTAACCTTCTTGCCGGTTATCCTGAACTCAGCTCGGGGTAACCTGCGCAGAAGGATTTCTCCGGCCCCGCTGGGCCGATTTTCAACTTTTTTTTTTTTAACTTTGCTAGCTGCGTGCATATTCCGATCGCCGCTACCCGCCGCGCCGCCCCCCCCCCCCTCCAGACCCCTTGCGCAGCCTGGCCAATTAGTGCCAGGCAGCGCTGAGGGGTGGATCGGGATTCCCTGTGACATCCCGACGTCGGTGAAGTCATCCTGCCCCGTCGCCATGGCAACCGGGGAAGCCCAGCAGGAAATCCCGTTCTGAACGGGATTTCCTGCTTACTCTGATCGCCGAAGGCGATCAAAGTGGGTAGGGGGATGCCGCTTGTCAGCGGCTATCATGTAGCAAGCCCTGGGCTCGCTACATAATTTAAAAAAAAAAAATTAAGTGCTGCGCTGCCCCCTTGCCGTCAGAATTGGAACGGCAAGGGGGTTAACAAGAAATATGGAGATGAGCGAAAATGTCAATATTCTTTACGCCTTATTTTCGCGAACATACAGTAAGTACAAAATTCGGTGGAATATTTTAGCTTTTTTTTTTTTTTTTTTGCCTATTAGCCAACTTTCATGATTAACAGCAAAGTCTCCTTACCAGCTAGAATTACCAAATTTGCAGGGTGTTTCAAGGAGAAAAGTGGGTATAAAAAATTAATTTTTTCAAAAAGACCTTATCGTTCTAGTAGAAAAAATAGATTTTAAAGTTACAACAGGAAAAAAGTATACATTTTAAATGGGGTAAATCAGTGCTGCGTAATATGTTGGCGCTTTATAAATACAATAAATAAATAAAATGACAGATAATTTAGTAACCTAATGGTAGTGTAAATTTTACATATATCAAAAGAAAGAACAATGAATTTCATGATGGGGTTTCCAAGGGGGTCCACAAGCAGTGCGTTCGGACCCCCTGGAAACCCTGTGGAAGTGGCAACGCTTTGGCCAGGGATCGCTATACAGATGCAATAAGGCTGTATAAGGATCCCTGGCAACTTTACCTTTTTACTTTTTGTTTTTTTTTTTTTTTTTCATAGTGAGGGAAATTAAAAAAAAAAGAGGCGTCCCCTTCCCAAGCTTCTTTAACCCCTTGTTCCCCTCGCAGGCTGGGTAAACAGAATGCGGAGCGTGGGGCTTCGTACCCTGAGCTATACCAGCCCGCATGGTCCATGGTATGGTATGGCAAAGCCTCCCCCTCTCCCCCGGATCCCTTTCGCAATCCATGGACAAAGGGACTCTTCCCCACCTCCGGTACCCCAAGAGTAGGTGGAGCGACAAAGCCCTGGAGGGGTTCATGGTGGCATCTGGGAGTCCACTTTAAGAAGGGGACCTCCAGATGCCCGCTCTCCCCAAGAGAAATGAATATAGGGGTACATAGTACCCCTTACCCACTTCCACAAAGAGTTAAATGAAATAAAAACACAACAACAAAAAAAGTCCTTTACACTCTTAATTAACCAGAAATACTTACCTGTACGTTTAAAAAAAAATTCCACACCAATATCCTCTGTTTCGATCTTGATTGACAATCTCTGTGCACCCGCCGCCACACACAGCAGCTCTAGCCATGCTTAGTATAGCTAGAGCTCCGTCCATCCCTCCTGCATGGCTTTTCGATCTTCTCCCTGCCCTCCGCACCTATTGTGCCCACCCATGCTGGCACCCTGGAGCACCCATAGCACCCTGATAACTGGGTGCTATGGGAGCTCCAGGATGCCAGTGTGGGTGGGGAGAAGAGCGGGAGCCATGGAGGACAGGGCTCTAGCTATGCTAAGCATCTTTAAATTTGGCTATTAATAGACCAATGGGGATCAGAAGCTTTGGAGCCAAACTCAAAGATGCTTCGGCTCTAGTTATACTTAGTATAGCTAGAGCTGTGCGGGGAGCGGCGGTGTGTTGCGGCTGGTGCGCGGAGATCTTCAACATTAAATCGCAACATTCGAGGATATTGGTGTGGGACATTTCCGAGGATACTGGCATGAGAACGTTAAAAAAAAAAAAAAAAAAGTAGAGGTGAGTATTTATGGTTAATGAAGCATAATAAAGGACTTTTCTCGTTGTGTTAATATTTAATTTAACCCTTTGTGGAAATGGGTAAGTGGTACTTTGTACCCCTATACTAATTTCTCCCGAGGAGGGTGCTGGTATCTGGGGGTCCCCTTCTTAAAGGGGACTCCCAGATGCCACCATGAAACCTCCCCCTAAGGGCGTCGACTCCCCGACTCCCCACCTCCTCATGGGGCACCAGAGGTTGGGAAAGAGCCCCTTGTCCTTGGATTGGACAAGGGCTCCGGGGCAGAGGGGGAGGCTTGGTCGCCCCTTTCCTCCAGAGTCCCCCCCCCCCCATGTGGCAGGGGGTCCGCATCATGGCTATCCCTGCCTGCATGGGGGACTAGGGGTTAAAGAGGCTTGGGATGGGAAACCCCACGTCATATTTTTTTTTTTTTACATTTACCACACTCTGAACAAAAAAATTTACAAAAAAAATAGGTAAAGTTTCCAGCCTTATCGCAGCTGTATAGCGATCCCTGGCCAAAGCGTTGCCACTTCTACGGGGTTTCCAGGGAGTGTGTATTGTAAATTTAAAATAGATTTTCTCCAAAACTATAAGGTCTTTTGAAAAAAAAAAAACGCGAAAGTCTATAAACATTAGCGTATTTGCATGCAAAATCTCGAAAGTGTATTTTTGCTAAAAAAAACTCAAACAAAAATGGCATTTTCAATGCGAAAATGCCTTTGCCGAAACTTCAGTTGTCCTTTAATTTTGGATTTCCTAGTTCTGATTCCCCATTACTTATTTGGGTACTCAGAGAACCAGGGATGTGGAGTCCGTACAAAAATCCACCGACTCCGACTCCTCAAGTTAGGATTTCACAGAGTCCAACTCCTCTAATTTGCATATTACAATCTTGTTGATTGAAATTATGTAACATGAAATGCATCTCTTAACTGCCTTAACCTTTTGGGGACGGACGTAGGTTGAATCTACGTCCAGCAGGTGGTGCTGCCGCCCTGACTGGACGTTGATTCAACGTCCGCGCTAACGAACCGTCCTAACGCAATCGTGCGCACCGGAGAGGGGAGATTAAGCTGTCATATGACAGCTGACCTCTCCCCTCAGTGATCAGCAGTCATTGCGTATGGCTGCTGATCATGTGATCACTACGATCGCCGGCGAATCATAGTGATCACTGTAACAGCTGCGGTGGTAGGGGGGAAAGAAGAGGATCCACCCACCTCCCTGGCGCTCCCGCGACGTTCGGCGCTCCCCACCGCTGTTGCGGCATCTCTGCTCCTTCTGACGTCAGCGCTGGGTCCCGGCTTGATGACGTCATCAAGCCGCGACCCAGAACTAAGTGGCAGTAGAAGCAGAGATGCCGGACAGAGCAGAGTGATGACTGCTGACTAAAGGGGAACACCTGGCCACACAGGGGAGACTAAGCCCAGCAAAACCCTGCAGGGATTCGGCTGTAGTTCTAATGTCCTCCTAAAAGGAAAATCGTTAATGGAATAATTGTTATATTAACCAAGTAATTCTGCAAAAAGCCTAGTGTAGTAAAATTCCTTCAGGGCCCTTTCATACCGAGGCAGTGCGGTATTTTTACCGCACCGCCGGGCAATGAAAGTCTATGGAGACTTTCATACTTCAGTGGTACGGAGCGTCGGAAGTGACGTTTTCACTGCATCCCCGATACAGGTCAAGAACTACTTTAACGATGCAGCGATTGCATCGGCCCGGAAGTCATGTTAGTCTATGGCAACTCGCAGATTTGGGAAGAAATCACAGACGTGACGTTGCAGCACGCATGCGTGTAAACGTAATTTAACAGTACACTTCTGTGCACTTCCGCATACCCGAAGAAGGAAGTGATGGCAAGCGCGCGTTGCATGCGTCACTTCCTGCTTGGCCGGAGGCCATAAAGGGAACACTGCACAATAGTGCGGAGTTCCCTGAAGGTCTGTTTTTGATAGCGCGGTGCGTCAGACGCAACACATCGCTGACGCTGGTTTCTGGTGTGAAACCAGCATCAAAGTAATCTTCAAGCAACCTGGCCAAGTAGTTTACTGTAACATTACTGGTCATGCATTGTCATACAGGTACAAAGTCAGGACCTGGGGACTGAGTGCCAGAAGTTTACTGTATCAGAGTTTACTATAACGAGATTCTACTGTTAATGTATTTCTCACACTTACTGTAAATGACAGGACTGACATTTTGTCTGCTTGTTGAGTAAAATGTTAATTGTTCCTCCTTCCACAGGTATTGCCATAAACATTATGATTATGCCAAGGAAGGCAATAAAGATGTAAGTGTATTACTGTTCCCAACATAAATTGTGCATATTATTGTTCTACCTACAGTGGCTTGCAAAAATATTCGGCCCCCTTGAAGTTTTCCACATTTTGTCACATTACTGTCACAAACATGAATCAATTTTATTGGAATTTCATGTGAAAGACCAATACAAAGTGGTGTACACGTGAGAAGTGGAACGAAAATCATACATGATTCCAAACATTTTTTACAAATCAATAACTGCGAAGTGGGGTGTGCGTAATTATTCAGCCCCCTTTGGTCTGAGTGCAGTCAGTTTCCCATAGACATTGCCTGATGAGTGCTAATGACTAGAGTGCACCTGTGTGTAATCTAATGTCAGTACAAATACAGCTGCTCTGTGACGGCCTCAGAGCTTGTCTAAGAGAATCTTGGGAGCAACAACACCATGAAGTCCAAAGAACACACCAGACAGGTCAGGGATAAAGTTATTGAGAAATTTAAAGCAGGCTTGTGCTTCAAAAAGATTTTCAAAGCCTTGAACATCCCATGGAGCACTGTTCAATCGATCATTCAGAAATGGAAGGAGTATGGCACAACTGTAAACCTACCAAGACAAGGCCGTCCACCTAAACTCACAGGCTGAACAAGGAGAGCGCTAATCAGAAATGCAGTCAAGAGGCCCATGGTGATACTGGACAAGCTGCAGAGATCTACAGCTCAGGTGGGGGAATCTGTCCATAGGACAACTATAAGTCATGCACTGCACAAAGTTGGCTCTTATGGAAGAGTGACAAGAAGAAAGCCATTGTTAACAGAAAAGCATAAGAAGTCCCGTTTGCAGTGTGCCACAAGCCATGTGGGGGGCACAGCAAACGTGGAAGAAGGTGCTCTCGTCGAATGAGACCAAAATGGAACTTTTTGGCCAAAATGCAAATCGCTATGTGTGGCAAAAAACTAACACTGCACATCACTCAGAACACACCATCCCGATTGTCAAATATGGTGGTGGCAGCATCGTGCTCTGGTGTTGCTTCTCTTCAGCAGGGACAGGGAAGCTGGTCAGAGTTGATGGGAAGATGGATGGAGCCAAATACAGGGCAATCTTGGAAGAAAACCTCTTGGAGTCTGCAAAAGGATTTGAGACTGGGGCGGAGGTTCACCTTCCAGCAGGACAACCACCCTAAACATAAAGCCAGGGCAACAATGGAATGGTTTAAAACAAAACATATCCATGTGTTAGAATGGCCCAGTCAAAGTCCAGATCTAAATCCAATCGAGAATCTGTGGCAAGATCTGAAAACTGCTGTTCACAAACGCTGTCCATCTTATCTGACTGAGCTGGAGCTGTTTTGCAAGTAAGAATAGGCAAGGCTTTCAGTCTCTAGATGTGCGAAGCTGGTGGAGACATACCCTAAAAGACTGGCAGTTGTAATTGCAGCAAAAGGTGGTTCTACAAAGTATTGACTCAGGGGGCTGAATAATTACGCACACCCCACTTTCCAGTTATTGATTTGTAAATAATGTTTAGAATAATGTATGATTTTCGTTCCACTTCTCACGTGTACACCACTTTGTATTGGTCTTTCACTTGCAATTCCAATAAAATTGATTCATGTTTGTGGCAGTAATGTGACAAAGTGGAAAACTTCAAGGGGGCTGAATACTTTTGCAAGCCACTGTATGTGTGCTCTGAAGCTATAAATGATATGTTGTCAGTTTATCAGTGACATTTTACAGTACTATGTTTTGTTTTTTTTAGAACTGGTAACTCTCAATTGTATAAAATAGATGTCGTCTTAGCAGTGTCACATTTGTAATCCGCAAAGAAATGTACGGATCCCCACACAGACTTCGGAACAGTGTAATTCTATATTGTCCCATCACACACACGTGCAATACTTTGACCGTACACCGACAATCGTTTTGGGCCTCACACCTAGCTGTATTCATTGGAGACAGTAAAAAATATTTTGACAGTAAGAAGTTTTCCATGTGCAGTATCTTTATTGGTGAATTTTGCCGTCTTCCCGGAGTTTAGCTTTAAACTATCACATGCCGAAGGCGATACCAATGTGAATGAAGAATAGTGACTTTTATTATTACAGGACTCCTGTGTGGATGCATGAAGTAGCCCTGGTACTGTCTTCAGAACATACAGAATTAAATCTCTAAATATTTTTTCACTTCCAGTGTGTTGTGTCTCAGTCACAAAAAAAGCCAGTCGTCTTTTTTGATACGGTTTTACTTTTAAACTCTGTTTTTCAGGTGTATTTGTCCCTCATTAGGATGTACCTATCTCCACCCGATGTTCACTGTCTGGGGCCGATCAAAATAAAGTTGGAAGAGCCAAAGCCAAACATAAATGCTGCACTAGCTGTTTTGGAGCAACACCATGGAAAACTTAACACAACCAAGGTGAGCGACACAATTGTAGCTCTGTACAATGAACAAGCTGGCACATCATTGCATTCCAGTGGTTCTAGAGGTGTGTTTTGGCTTTCTGGGACAACAAAGGGGTGATTTGCATGTTCAGCATTGATGCGTTGTGGGAGACCTCATATGCTCACTCCAACCTGAATAATTGCAAATACCTTCTGTTTGAAGGCAGCACATTTCTGTTTTGCATAGTGTCTTTTTAGTAAGCAAGCTTCTTGGTCCGCTTTACCCCCTTACAGGCTTTTAGTTCTGGTTCACAATGAGCTTGTTGGGCAAACTGTATCTTACTATCTGTGCCACATACACCTTGCACTGTGCACTTGAAACATTTATAAATAAATGTTCATTATTCAGTCACATGCTGTAGACTGGACTCCTGGTAGTTGAATTAAACCTAACCTGAGGGTAAAAAAGCTGCTACTCACATCCTCAGGAAGGCTGTTTTTGTCCTTGGCTCTCCTGTTCTTGGCTCTCCTGTTCTTGGCTCTCCTGTTCTTGGCTCTCCTGTTCTTGGCTCTCCTGTTCTTGGCTCTCCTGTTCTTGGGTTTCAGTTTTGTTGTTTTTTTGCCCCTTTTTCAAGAAACTGTCCCAGTGGTGAAGTCTCTGGAGATTTGAATCTAATATGGCCACTACCCCTGCTCATTCCAGTACTGTACGGTTTTATGGGACAGCTACTAAGTCAGGGGTGCAGTGTCCAAAAGAGGCAGGAATGGATCATCCTCTTTGGATGGAGACACTTAGCACTCTAACCTGGTTGGTCTGTATGCTCTGCATCCTGGTCCCATGTGACTTTAAGCCGTGCAGATGTACCCTTGGCTTTAAGTGCTGATTGGCAGGCAAGTGCTGGGTTAGAGAAGGAAATTCCACACTATGACAGACATTTTATGACCTCTGCTGAGATGTGTTTTGGGACACATTTTGAAATGTGTAAATTATAATTTGTCTCCCCCTTCCCCCATGAATATACTGTATCTGCTTTATGCAGCAGGGGCCTGTTTCTACTACATGCAGATTCTGGATGCAGAAAAACTGACTCCAATGAATGCCTATGGACCTGTTTCCACTAAACGCGATTTTTCTGATGCAGATTTCCCATAGACATTCATTGGAGTCAGTTTTTCAGCATTCAGAATCTACATGTAGTGGAAACAGGCCCTAAAGAAGCAGGAAAACCTCACACTGTCCTTACAATATAACAGTTATATATTGTGCGTTTTTTTTAATCTTTTAAATGGTTGCAGGCTATAGACTTGTTACCAGCAGACACAGAGATCAGGAACATCCAGATCTTCTTGGAGAAAGTGCTGGAAGAGAATGCACAGAGGAGGCGCTACAATCAAGTCCTCAAGAATCTTCTACATGCGGAGTTCCTGAGAGTAAGTTTACTAGAAGACCTCTCATTGCTTTACTGTACTTTAATCATAAAAATGATGGAAGGTTTCTCAAATACCTGTCCCTTTTAAGGTTTAAACCACTGAACAGAAAGCAGATTCTATTTCTGTAATATTTGAATATGTTCACATGAACGTGTATTATTATGAAATAAAAAGAGAAGTTAGAATGGTTTGTACATAATCTAAAGATTCAAATCCCATAATATAAAGGTAGTGAGAAAGCCCTCAGTCCAGTACTGCCCCCCACCCATTTCCTCACTGCAAGCTTATTCTGTTAATTCTGTTATCATATCTGGATTTCAGGTATCAGTTTAAAAAAAAAAATAGCTTTTCTTGATGGACACATACAACTGAGCAAATCAAATACAGAAGTTAATCTTCATGCTTATGCACACGTGCGTTTTTTTTAATCTTGAATTAGAAAACCTACTGGCTGAAAAAATAGAAATCTAATAGCAGGTGTTATTTGTTGCTTATGTCAGTACAGTACACTCTTTCGCTAGTCTCTCACCAGTTTTTATTTTAAAAGGTATTACTGTATATAGATTCTGAAACTTAAACACGGAAGCAGAAAAAAAGTTACTTAACTATGGAGAGGTGAGGCTCTGGATCCTATAGAGCTTTCCCAGTCTTCTCTCTATCGCCTCATTCCACCACCAGGCCCCAGTGAAGTTCTTCGACCAGTTTGGTTGAATAGCTTTTTGGCCCTCTTTGGACAGCCTTTGAAAGTGCTAGGGTCCTTGAGTGCTTCCAAGGACAAGCGGATCTGTCCTGCACACACAAGAGTCCACACTTGTGTATGTGCGGTACTGATGCATTGGTCTTTGGAAGTTCTTGGGAGTGCGAGTACTTCCTTAACCTGCATGAAGAGTCCCAAAGACACCAGCCAGGTGTGAATCTTGAACGTGGGTCAGCAGTGGAACGAGGGGATGGAGAGAGGACCAGGAAGGGCGCAATGAGATACAGAGCTTTCCCTCTTCATATGTATCGACTTTTTTTTAATTCAGATTTGTTTTAATGTTCTATTCATTTCTTCAGGTACAAGAGGAGAGGATCTCCCATCAACAGGTCAAGTGTGTGATCACTGAAGAGAAGATATGCAGCGTGTGTAAGAAAAAGATTGGAAACAGGTATGTAAAAAACATGGACAATCGGAGGAGTAACTTCACAAGGGGGGCAGCCCCTACAACTGCAGGGAGGCCCAGAGTTGTGAGGGGCCTCAACTACTTACTTTTACCCATTCAATTCTGGGGTCCATCCTCCAGATGAGGTGTTGTGGCTTCACTTACGATCATGATGGCCACACGTTATGTGACCTCTGGCAGGTGGGACCCTTATACTGTAGGTGTCACAAAGTGGTAAGGAGCAAAGTAGTGTGAATGTTAAGGGAGTCTCATCAAAGTTTTGCAGGGAGGGTCCATGATATATTTATTTATTTATTTGCACCTCTGTTTAGAGTGAGTTTATATTTCCAAGGCTGTGCTTCTCAAATCTGTTCAAGCAAATTAAATGATGCTGTGCCACATGCCAGCATTTCAGCTTAGTAATTTCTGGGAGCATATCATGCTAAATTAA